>NC_033622.1:1684967-1698940 GCF_001540865.1 Ananas comosus | reverse complement strand
CTGTACATTTTCACCCTCAATTTTTAACAACTACAGTTTTTTCATCTTCACTATACATTATTTTGATATAAATTTTTTAAATATTTTATTTCTATTGTAATTTTATTAATAATATGCATCAATTTTTTTTATCATCACTATAGCTAACCAAATAGTGGCAAAAAGTTAGTCATTTAGTGGCAAAAGTAGTATTGCCACTTAAAGTTAATTAATTGGTGGCAAAATTTTTTTATCGCCACTTAAAGTTAATTAATTGGTGGCAAAAATTTTTTATCACCACTACAGATAACCAAATAATGGCGATAAAATAATCATTTAGTGGTGAAAGTAATATTGCCATTTTAAGTTAATTAATCAGTGGCAATATTTTTTATCGCCATCATAAATAACGATTTAGTGGCGACAAAATGATTATTTAGTGGCGAAAGTAGTGTCACCACTTTAAGTTAATTAATCGGTGGCCGTTTGTTTTATCGCCACCATAGATAACCAAATAGTGGCAAAAAGTTAGTCATTTAGTGGCAAAAGTAGTATTGCCACTTAAAGTTAATTAATTGGTGGCAAAATTTTTTTATCGCCACTTAAAGTTAATTAATTGGTGGCAAAATTCGCCGAATTAATTTTGCCACCGAATGACTGTTCATTTCTTGTAGTGTATAGATAAAACTTTGATAAGATTTGTTAAATATAAAAACTTCGTGTTTCTAAACATTTCTAAATTGTGTAATCAATTTCAAACGGTGCCTGGATTATTCATTTGATCGACGCTTAAGATGGCTCGCAATCCTTATAAATAGGATATGTAGCCGGACTCTATAATAGATATATAGTATATAGAGGACAGAATACTATCTGATAGCAAACGGCTCAGTGCCACCCATTGTTTCGATATGGAGCCTCCAGAATTGACGACGGTTCCCGGTTGAACATGATCTCTACCACATTAATGTGTTTAGAAATCAAATATCATACATTTCGATATGTTCTCGTATCCATCGAGTGGACACAAAAATGAACGCTGAAAATGAATATTCTTTAAAAAGACTGACAGGTAGTCTTTGTTAAATAGTTTAAAGAATTTTTCCTAACAAAAATTCAAATTGATTTGATATCTTTACCGGCTGTAAACGAAAAACCTCATCAATCAGACCATTTAAATTACAAAATTTGAAACTCTTTGATCATTTAGGCAAAATGATCGTCGCAATAAAAGATTGAAATTTGATTTCTAAACACTTCAAGTGTATAGCATCAGAGTTTCAACGATGCCTGATCGTCGATTTGGAGGCATCATCGAATCGAAAACAAATGAATGGCAACAAGCCCCGTGTTTGTTATCGATAAGTATTCAGCTCACTCTAATATATATATTAAGGTTTGAATCTAGGATACTTGTACATGTATTGCCCCATGTTGTCTGAATCGCACGTTTTTAGCCATTGGATCTACTTTTTGAATACAATAGCCCTTGAAAATCAGAAACACTATTCCACCTAACCCACCATCATCTCACGGCACATCTCTCCATCCAATGCTAAAAAAACACACCAGTATCACTTGGTGATACTTGTAAAGTAAATCCTATCCTATACTGCTATATATATACATATATACACATATATATATATATATATATATATATAGAGCTAGTCTCCTATACTATCTATAGTACCGAGGCTCTGATACTATAGTCTTATTTTCGATCTTAGGGTGTTCAAATCAACGATCCACACCGTTAAAACTGATCTAGGGTATTTAAAGTTTTTAGAAGTAAAATTTTATATTTTTTCGACATAGTTTATTTTACGATCAAACAATTTTAAAATTGTCAATTTTCAATTGCTACTATGGCGAGTTTGGAGTTTAACGGTATAGAAGAATCTAAATTTCTTCAAATTTTGACAGAAAATATTTTAAACTATCTAGATTAAGGTTAACATTCTTGATCTTGAATTTAAAAGTCCTANTATGCTCAAATTTTAAAGATTATTCAATTTCCACCGTCCATTTTGACATAATTTATTTACTAAGTAAACGATGTCGAAAAAAACTAAAATTTTATTTCTAAGAACTTCATATACCCTAGATCATATTTAATGGTGTGGATCGTTAATTTGAATACCCTAAGATCGAAAACAAGACTATAGTACCGGAGCTCCGGTACTATAGATAGTCTAGTAGCCTAATTCTCTCTCTCTCTCTCTCTCTCTATATATATATATAATTCGGCTGGGTATTATCGATAGCACCAAGGATTTGGTGCTATCGAGTTTTCCACCATTAGATTTAACCCTCTGATTATTTTTACCCGTTAGATTATACTATTCAACCAATCACTCACTCAACCCTAGAGGGTCCATATCATTCTAACCACCAATTTCTCTATCTAAGGGTTAAAAAAATCAATAGCACCAATAGTTTAGTGCTATTGATAGTATTTTAGCTTAGTTTTATATTTTATATTTTATACCCGTAGGTGTTGGCCGACACAGCGTAGGGATGAAAACAGTTGAATACAGTTGGATATTTGAAGATGCCATATTTGTATCCATTCTTTTTTTTATTTTTTATAATACGAATTAGAATACGGATATGCATTAGATGCTGAAGCTTTTTTACTATATTACTTAAAACTGGATTTGAATGTGTTCGAATATTTCTTAATATTAGAATATGAATGGAAATTGTATTGGAATATTATTCAAATAATAATAATATATATACTAATATGAACATATAAATATAAAATTGAATTAACCACAATGCGACTAAAATTTCACATTCATATTCAAATTTTTATATATCTATATTTATTGAATAATATATGGGATTTACTAAACATAAAGTCCAATTTTAATACGAAACTCATAATAATAAAAATAAAAATATAGAAAATCATTTTATTCCCCAACAAAATATATTAAAGTCCTTTTTAACTCTAAATCTAAATTTTTATTTCAAAACTAAATTTATAATTTATAATTTGATATAAAATAAATTTAAATAGTTGTTATTTTAAATTTAATAATAATTATTATTAAATTGATTTCTACATTTCGTACATATGAGAAAGCTCTCACCCCTGTAAGTTACATTACTCTCTTTTCATTTTTTAAAAATATATAAATTAAAATACCTATTAATTTTGAATAGTGGAATTCAACCCAAATCCAAATATGAAATATTCCAACACATCCGTATTCCAATCCAAAAATATTGTAAATGTAATACACAATAAAATGCTTATTGAAATTATTGGGTTGTTACAGATTCCTCCAATTTAGGTCATAACGTTTTCGTCAGCTCTAAACATAGACACAATCTAAGATTACTAGGCGATACGAAATTTGTCTCGCCAGTCTTGACATTCCAACCCTGACTTAACCTGTCATTTTGACCTTAACCTAGTCAAGACGTCCTGACGTCCTCATCATTCCAAACCTAACTTAGCATGTTATTCCGACCTTGGCGCAGTTAAGACCCGCTCAGACGTCCTCGTTAGCCCTAAATTTGCATACAATGCAAGATTACCAGACGATGTGAGATTTGTCTTGCTAGCTTTGTCATTCCAACCCTATTTTAGCATGTTATTCCAACTTCGGCCCAGTCAAGACTCATCTCACACTTTTGACTAGTGAATTGGCTCTGATACCAAATGTAACGACCCGGCTCACTAGTAATAATAACTCGTTGGGCCCAAACCATCGGCCCAAAATACTTAAGTACGGATATTATTACTAATATAGAGTTCTCTTACGTACCCAGTAAGAATTCTATTTCCATCTGACGTGAGACTATTTAGGGCCTATTTGTTTTGAGGGAAGTGGGGTGGAAGTGGGACGGGAGACGTGATTTTCGGTGAAAACTGACCACTTCCGTTGTTTGGTTCACCGTAATTTTATTACGCCCGAAAGTCCAGTTCACCTAAAATAATAAACTTGACTTTGCCCTCCCATGGGGCGAAGTCAATTCTGATGAAGTGAAAAAAGGAAAGAATGGATTAATGTGTTAGGGTTACCTCTTCTAAATGTGATCAAATTTGATTAGGTAAGCATTAATATATTTTTTGTTTAATTTGTATATTTAGAAAATGATGAAAAATATGTTCATAATTTTTAAACTTTAGAATTTTATTTGCTGCATTATTATAATTTATATGCAAACAAATAATATAATTTTTTAAAATTTTATTTTATAATTATACATATATATAATTATATACATATATAATTATATTAATTTTTATTTATTATAATTTATTATTTACTATAAGTTACAAAATAGACAATGATATCACTTTTGAGGTAAGTATACCGGGGGTGGAGAGTTACACGTTTTACGTCATCTACTTTCTACCAAACAAACAACAGAACTCGCAAAACTATGCTTCCACGGTTAGAAACAAACAGAAGAAGTGAACTAATTTTCACCCAAACTCCACTTCAACTCAAAGTTCACTTCCACTCCAAGTCTACTTACGTTGAAACAAACATGCCCTCAGTGTCTAACAAAATTCGAGTTAAAAAATATTCTTTTATATTTATATTCAAAATTCGAATTCAAAAATATTATATAGTAATATAATATTTAAATCGGAACTCAAATTCGGTGGAATGTATAATTTTGACAGCCCTACTCGCGTCCAATCAAATTAGCGGATTCGATGGTGAGAGTTCATCATAGCCACTTTCACACGTGGGCCAGCGCCCCCGACAATACACTTCAAACTTTATCTTTAAAGATTCTTTAGAAATTGTAGATCTCGAGGCAAGTCACATGATAGTAATCAATTAGCACACGAAAATATAAAAGAGGAGGCTCACTGGTTGAGGCTTTCACACCTGGTTTTTATTTTTATTTTTATATTGTTTCTACATTGAGGATTTTTTTTTTTTTAAAAAAAATAATAAATTTTTAAGAGTAAAAATTTATTTAAATAAAATGAGGGGATATAAAATTAAAAAAGTTATCAAAAATAAATAATACAATATATTTTTTGTTAGACAGATTTTAATTAGTTAGTTGATCAGTTTGCATAGTATTTTTGAAAAATTCAAAATTTCATTAAAAAAAAGATGTGATATTCGTTGACGAAAGACTGAAATATTTTGAGCTTCATTATAACGCCCAAGTAAACAACTTGAATCGGTCAAATCTGAAGTTGATTGCTTTAATGAAATTTAAGATTCGAGAAGGACTGAAATATTTAGGTAATTTTCGTTCTATTTTTTAGAATGAAATTCTAAATTAGAATCTCATATTATTATTATTATTATTATTATTGATTAAACAGGGAGAATCTCATATTATTATACTGAGTGAAGAAATTTTTTTTTTTTTCTAAAGACTAAAAGCTTGTAGAAGATTGAACCAAGACAAATTGAAACCGACCCACTAGCTAGCAAAATATACATATAATTTCCGTACTAAACACGAACCGGAATCAATTATTCAACCACAAATCAAGCAATCCTTCACAATACAAGCCGACGTCAAGTCAAACAAACACAATCTATCATGAATAGTATAGAGCTCGGCTCTATTCAGGACGCATTAATAACTTATATAAGTACAGCATAAGATTTATTTTAAAAATAAAAATAATTTATTAATGCTCATTTCACATACTAACAGCTGTAATATCTTACTATTATTATTATTATTATTATTATGTTTGGAGGGGACAGAACTCCTCGTAGAAGAGCTTCTTGAACTGCTTCATGACGTCGGGCTCGAGGCCGAGGACGACGGAGATGCCGGCGTCCTTCCCGGGGCTGCTGGTGAGGTAGACGAAGCCGCTGCCGTAGGTCTGGGCGCGGGCCATGAACTGCGGGGCGCCCCACCCGAAGTCGGCCTCGTACATGGGCATCCCGAGCCAGCTGACGACCGACAGGTCGGTGTCCGGCAGCCCGCGCTTGGCCGACATCCCCCCTCGCTTTATGACGCCCAGGTGGTCGATCACCGACCGCGCGTACTCGTCGCTCACGCGGTCGACCGCGCTCTTGATCCGCTCCGCGGCGAACCCGATCGGCCCCGCCACGATGTCCCCGACCCGCGCCTGCGCCGACACCCGCACCAGCGCGTTCCCGAAGTAGTGCGGCGGGAGCGGCGGCCGCAGGTGCCCGCGCACCTCCGCCGGCAGGAACAGCCGCGTCTCCGCGTCGGCCGCCAGCCCGCGCGCCACGCACATGCTCCGCCAGACGTGCGCCGCCACCGCCCGGAACGTCGACACGAAACCGCCGGGGGCGACGCAGCGGGCCTTCAGGAAGGCGACCTGCTCTCTCGACAGCTTGAGGATGGTGGTCACGCAGGGCCCCGGCGCGCGCGGCGGGAAGGCGCTGGGCGCGTACTCGGGGTGGTCGAAGAGGACTGCCGGCGGCGTCCGCTCCCGGAGGAGCGTCCGCTCGTGGAACGGCGGCGACAGCCCCGCCGCCGCCTCCCCCCCGCGTGCCAGCNCCCGCCGCCTCCCCCCCGCGGGCCAGCGCCGCCCATGTTTGGATGAAGTGGAAGGCGCTGCGCCCGTCCACCGCCAGGTGGTGCATCGCCGTTCCCAGCGCCACTCCCCCGCATTTCAGCACCGTCAACTGCACTTAGAAACAGTCGATGATAAGTCGTGACGTTCATATTCACATCAATCTATTTTTTTTGTCCTGTATTTTTGTTTATTTCGTAAATAACTTAAAAGGTCACAATTTATGGGACTTATCAAAAAAATCGTCGATACAGAAATTCCATCATCCTGTGTAGAGATAAGTCGTGGCTTTCATATCAATCGTTGTCGTGTATTTTTCGTTTGTTTCGTAAATAAATTAAAGGTCACAATTTACGAGACTTGTGAAAGAAGAATCGTCGATACAGAAGTCCCATCATAATGTGTAGGAACGGACCTGGAGGAAGAGGACGGGGCAGGGCGGGTCGGCGGAGTCGATGGCGGGGACGAAGAGCCGGCGCATCTCGGGGGAGGGCTCGAAGTCCTTGAAGCTGTCGACGGTGTGCTGGTCGGAGCGCGCGAGCACGAAGACGGCGCCCTCGGCATTGCAGTCGATCTCGGGGCGGCCGTCGCGGTCGACGCCGAGACGGCCTGCCATAGGGTAGAATGGCACGAGGGCCTTAGCGAGCGCCGCCTTGACGGCCTCCGCGGAGAAGAAGTCGGGGTCGCCGTTCGACCGGAAGAAGTACACCGTCGGCGTGTGGCCCCGCGTCGCCGCCACGTCGAGATTCGATAGCCATAGCCCCTTCTTCGGCGTCTCCTCACTGGGAACTACAAAACTCGTCTCCAAGATCTCAACCATCTTTCTTTTTTAATTTCTTATGTTTCTCTCTTTCTGTGGGTGGCTCAGCTCCCTCGCTATTTATATCTTTATGATATAATTAATGTACCCAATAACGTATTCAAAACATATATGGAGGAAAATTGTTTATTAGAAACGTGAGTAATGCTTGTGGCTAGGAATCTTCTTTGTAGCCGCCTGGGTCTTTGGGTCTAGTTTAATTCCAGGAGGGCGGCTAAAAATAGCTCTTTCTTTTTTCAATACCGGGGATTAAAACTGTTAGAATGATAATTCAAACTTAATTAAAACATAATTAGAGATAAATTTAAGCTTTTTATTTGATTATGATTAATATTTGTAGGTATTCAAAGTAAAAGTTGAATTTACCATCTGTTATGATTTAATAACTATATATAGTTATTGTTGTCAGGATATTTTGTGTTACATAATCGGTGTTAACACAAGTACTGATTTGATCAATTGGTATCAGAAAAAATCACGCTCTAATAAAAACATAGTAAATATGCATGAGCATGTTCAACACTCTACCTTTTTTGAAACCTTCATCTTTTTTTTATTGAGGAAAAAACGAAAATAGTATGCTATCAGTTTTATTTACTTTTTTAGAAAGAACTTTAGCCGCTGATCGTTCAGGATAAGAATTACTGCATTTGTGTATGAAACCAAGAATTTGGTAAATTATCATGTAGCTCTAAATGGCTAGTTAAGTTTGGTTGATCCATGTGCACAGCATTCAGTTATGAATGTTTACTTAATTTGATCTCTATTTTATTTTTTCAAAATAAATTTAATGTTTTTTGAACTAAGGTTTAAGTAAACGTAACATATGAGATTGCCTGTAATACATGAATTTTAATGCACAAAATATTGAAAATAGAAATTAATCCACGCTCTCACTGAATGAAGGGTTTCGACGAAGTAGTAGTCACCTAAACACTTCAGAGCGAAACTCAGTTTAGTATATTTCTAAATGGATCAACAAACTTAGCATTAAAAGAAGGGTCAATTTAAAACATATCTTAAAAGTTTAGAAAGTATTTTAAAATTGACTTTGAAATAAAAATAAATGCGAAGTAAACTTAGACAAACACTAGGAAGCTGATTCTGGCTCAAGTTACAAGTTAAGATGTATGAGTTTTCAAATACTTAAGTGTTACCGCACCCTTCACTTGAAGAAGATTATTCTGGAACAATTAATGAAGGTCAAAAGTCAATTTCTAATACTTTGGAAATCTACTGATACAATTTTTACATTTGAAAAAAAATGAGGAGATCGATGTTGCCGAGGAGTTTCCTACTAAGGTTTTATTCGTTACTTCACCCCCTTGTATGAAAATAATCATTTTAAAAGATACGAGAAATTACATACCTTCTGAACTTTATAGTTTGTCGATAGACTCTCTGAACTTTTAATTTTAATAATTAAAATTCTAAAATTTAAAAAATAATTTGTATGGTCTTTCTCTTCAAGTAAAGTTACTAATTAAACTGTTATGTTTGTGACGGATTTTATAGAAACTGTTTGAGCATTAAAATAAAAAAAGACATATTTCGCTATATTTAAAGCTTTAATTAGTAATTTTGCTCGACAAGGAGCATATACGTAAATTATTTAATAAAATTTAGAGAATTTAGTTGTCAAAATTGAAAGTTGAAAACATTATTTATCAAAAATTCTAAAGTTTTAAGTGATGTTTTCGTACATTCGTCCCTTAGAAAAAAAGAAAAGAAAAGAAATAGAGGTCAAAGTAAAACTTTGATAAAAATTTGGAAGGTACCAATAAGTTTACCTCAAAAAAATAAGAAGAAAAAAAACACTCAAAAACGAATAATTTTATGTGAAGAGACTAGAACACCTTTAACCACAAGAATCAATTTCATGAAAAATATATAAAGAGTTCTGAAAATCAATATTTTAACTGCTTTGAATTGTATTTTAAAATATTTTTACAATATTTAAATATTCTATATTATGTTTATAGCACGGAAATGTTGATTCAAAAATGTTATTATAAAAAAAATTTATAAATACGAAGACAATTGTACTCGTGATAATATTTTTTTGCTTATTATTCAATGTTTAAAACACTATAAAAAAATAAAAAAAATATTAGTTTAAAAAATATATAATATTTTTTTTAAAAAAAATAGTATATTACCTCCTTCGTAAAATTGCCCTAAAAAATATTTTAGGGAAAACTTCAAATACCATCTCTGTGGTTTCATACTTTCTCATGTTAGTACCCTATGATTTAAAGTATATCAATTTAATGCCCTACTGTTTTGTTTTTGTTTTTTTATTACCGATTCTACTAAGTTTTTTTTATTAAAACAATGACAAAATTTAAAACTAAAATATACTGAAATTAATATTCGATAAATCTAGGCGAAGTATCTGAAGTTTTTTGTATATAATTTAACGAAATATTAACAAAAAAAAAAATAAAAATAAAACAACATGATACTAACTAGATACATTTTAAATCATATATATTAAAGTGAAAAAGTGTGAAACTACAGGGCTGAGTTTTGAAGTTTACCCAATATTTTAACCTTCAAACTGCCCCTAAAATATATAATAATAAAAAAAAAATAAAAAGCTGTCGTACATGTTTCTGCAGTCGTCCCATGTGAGCGTCTGACACGAGCCCACGAGTTGGAAGTCAGCACTCGCGTGCAATGTGAGTAGCGGGTTATTGTTGTCTGTCTGTAAACCGTACGGTCCCCGCCTGTATCTGCTTCAGTTATTCTGCAGTAATGACCGGATTGCTCTTCTGGAAAAATTTTAAAATATTTGATGACGTGACGCGAAAAATCAATCAAAATTTTCTTAAAGATATGTCTCATTATTATTATAAAAATATATTTTTATCATACTTTTGTTTGAAAAAAAGAAACGTGATCCACTTATTATTGGTGACGTGGTGCAAGTGTGACAGTGTAGAATCCCTCACTTTCCACAGACAAATTTATGCCAATATAATAGATTACACCCATAATAATTAGAGCTAAGCTTTTAATTAATTAAATTCCTGGTTTGGTTATTTTTTAGAAGTTAAACGTAAAAATTGGGGATAGATTACACTTTTGATGCTCGTACTTATAATGCGCATGATATTTTAGTTTTTAAATTTTAATTTGTTATAATTTATAGCTCAAATTATATGATTTGTGACATAGGTTTAATTGTAATGATTTAGAAGACTTAAGGGCTAAATAATAATATTTCTTAAAGTTGGAGAACCAAAAGTGTAATTTTCACTTTCGGTGGTGGGTTTTACTGTAATTTCATAGCGTCAAAGTAAAAAAAGACTGAAGAACGAAGAATTGGTAAAAAAAGAATTCGGTCCTTTTTATTAATTTTGAATCCATTCTTGGCTCATAATTAGAATAAAAATGAGAAACGAAATTATATTGCATTAGAATGAAGAATAAACTAAGGATTATCCAATTTTCTTTTGATTTATTATTAAAAGAAAAATCAGAATCGACATATAGAATTCTAAGAGAAAGTCTTGGTTAAGAGAGCGAAGAGTCATAAATGGAAAGGACTAAGAGGTTTCTGTGAAAGAGGGTTGTGGGTCGTTTACATTCGAATAGGCCAATCAAGCACTCAAAGTTGGATTAGGCTACAAATGTATTGAACATTTGTATTTCAGAATGAAACGGATCATAATTTGATCCCTGTAAACAAACAATAATTATGAGAATCAATGAATCATATTTCTGTTTCATAGTTTATATAGGTGAACCAAACACGTCCTAAATTTACAACTCAAAAGAAATTAGAGAATTACGACGCTTGCAACACTGCTAGTAGGACTTAAAACAAAAGAAAGAGATACAATTTGTAAGAAACAATCATAAAATATTTCTTCCAACTTATCATTCCGCGTCAAATTCGTCTCAATAGTCAAATTTTTCTCTTTTTTTTTAATGTTAAAATTTAAAAAATTTATATGAACTTTAAGAACAGGGTTAAAACTTTTCGATTGAGGATTATAATCCTACCATCTTTTTTTGTAGACTTAGTACTTCTTTTTTAAGTAATGAATCCAAAATTATAGTGTGGATCGGATTATTCTCATCAATTTCATTTCGTACTATTTAGACAAGTAGCAACATACAGAGAGTTTCTAAATAAAGAGTTGCTGAGAAGCTTCCTATTTATGAATCAATCAGAATCCTCTGTATCGAAAATACTAATTAATACGAAAAGATTTTATAGTGGACTCCTTGCAGGGATACTCTATTTTCTAATAAATAATTATTCGTACTTCCTTTTCGTGATACCGACATATTTGGTTTTAATAAGACACCTATCAGATTCATTGAATATTCTAAAATTCAATTTTGAATCAAATTAATAAAAAAAATATTTGTTAATATAAAAATCAACTATTTTATATAGAGTACTATTACAAGTCACCTGCAATTAATCCTAACCTAACCTAATAAATAGTTGGTGTATTAGTGTATAAATATAGAAAAATTTGATTAATATACACACAAAAATAACGTTTAGTGTAACAGAATATTACTCTTATATAATAAATATTCTTACATATATAATATGAAAACTTGTAGTTAAATAACACGTATAATTTAAAATAATGGACACAAAGCATGTCCCTCGCACTTGTTTGCTGAATCAAAATAACATTTCTTCTTTTTTTTTTAAGGTTAACGTGCCCGATTAAAATAAAATTATCACATGTTATTGTACTATATATATATATATATATATATATATATATATATATATATATATATATATAATAATATATCTCTTGGCTGTAATAATTATGTATATTTTTCTAATTAAAGTGTCAAATTAAAATAACATGTCACATGGTATGCACTGCAATATATAGGTCAAAAAGGGTAACATTTAATAATACCAAGTATAGTGTGACCACATGCTTTCCCTCGATTATGCCTATTTTATTATTGTTGCATCTGTTTCACGGGTATGATAAATAATTCATAATTTAATTAAAACTTTGCATATTATGAAATGAAAAGGCCTTTTTTCTTTTTATTTCCTTGCATTCATTACTTATGATTTTGATTTGAAAATGTTAATATATTTTATTTATATCTTCACTTCACTTATTGCTGCTTTGCTTACTTTCATAGAGGTTAATTATAGTAACACGCTTTATTAGATCTTGTTGCTTAAAAGGGCTATTTGATTCTACGTATGTACATATTATTCGGGATAATATCTAATTTATCCTTCAAAATTTTAAAAATATTTAATATATTTCTGGTTTACCAAAATGTTCTTATTAATTTTCACAAATTCTTTCAAATATTCCCGAACTCCTAGAGCTTACGGTAGAATTTGAGATTTAGAAGGATATTTTGATAATTTCATGATAAATTAAAAAAATTTTAGTAATAGAATATGAGATTTAGAAGGATATTTTGGTAGTTTCAGATAATTTTGAAAATTTTGAATAGTAGCCCGAGGTAAATCAAAAATTATATATATATATATATAGAGAGAGAGAGAGAGAGAGAGAGAGAGAGAGGAGTAGGGCTACTATACTCTTATGAGTATAGAGCCCTTTGTAATCATAAGTTGTTTTCGATGATGGAGCTTCCGAATCGACGATCCACTCCGTTAAATATGATCTAGAGTACTTAAAATTTCTAAAAAATAAATTTTATAATTTTTGAAATCATAATAAAATTCATCAAGTAGGCAAAAAATGAACGGTCAAAATTGAACGATGTCCTAAAAATGGATGTCGGATCCTTCAATTTAAGATCGGAGTTATTGATTTTTTTCTAGATAGTGAATAGAACTTTTAATAAAAAATTCAACCGATTCTGATTCTTTTACCTCGTTAAATTAGCAAGTATCCCATACCGCGCCCTTAGAAATAATCATAAGGTAAATGATGTCAAAAAATTATAAAATTTAATTTCTAGAAGTTTTAAATATTCTAGAAAATATTTAACGGCATGAATCGTTGATTCGAAAGCTCTATTATAAAAAACAACTTATGAGTGCGAAGGTGATCGTACTTATAAGAATATAGTAGACAGACTATATATATATATATAGAACTAGGCTGAAATAATATCAATAGCACCAAGTTGTTGGTGCTATTAATTTTTTAGCCCTTGGATTGACAAATGTGCGGTTAGGATGATGTGGGTCTTCTAGGGTTGAGTGGGTGGTTGGTTGAATAGCATAATCTAACGGGTAAAAATAATGGAAGGGGTTAATCTAACGGTAGAAAATTTGATAGCACCAAATGCTTGGTGCTATCGATAGCATAGCAGCCGGACTCTATATATAGCACCAAGTGTTGATTTTGAACCCTTTCGATCACTAGAAATATGATACCAAAAAATCACAAAAATTATTTTCTAGATAGTTCAAATACGTTAGATAAGTCTAACGGAGCCGATTGTCGATTCGGATGCTCCATCATTGAAAACGGCTTAGGAGCACGGAGACCTCCGCCTCCGTGCTCCTAATAGCACACAAGACTTGTGCTCCTAATAGCACACAAGACTTATTATATATATATATATATATATATATATATAGAGAGAGAGAGAGAGAGAGAGAGAGAGAGAGAGAGAGAGAGAGAGTCCGGTTGGGATACTATCGATAGTACCAAGGATTTGGTGCTAACGAGTTTTCCACCGTTAGATTTAACC